>NC_056736.1:145572393-145614893 GCF_019279795.1 Protopterus annectens | reverse complement strand
TTGTAGTTTTCAGACTGGCATTGCACCTGCCTCAATTGGACAGTCCTGAGCTTTTCAGTAACAAAACAGACAATTAACCAGAGTTGTTGCATGTGATGTGATGCTCCTGCTCCATTAGAAATTACTGACAATCACATTTTCTTAACTTACCATCTTTACATTTAGTTTTTAAGATTGAGTATTCCTGCAGAGAGATGTAATATCAGACTTTACCAACTGGAATAGCAAATTAAATAAATGGGTGCAAAAGTATTAGTATGAGTATGCAAGATGTACATATCAAACAAAATGATATCCCATTTCAGATTCCTTCTTCAATTTTCAAGTCAATTTGTGCATATTTTCCCAAGTTTCTTTTTCCCTAATTATTTCCCATCTTAAGCAAGACTCCAGATGGAAATGGGTGCTTGGTTATGGAATATCTTTAAGGACTATATTAGGGAGCTGCAAACTGTTACATGTGCATTGTGTACTAACCTGCCATGATGCAATTCTGTGTTGTATGTTCAATAGATAAAATAGTTAAAACACTGGTGAAAGGTTCCCTCTTGTGCCAGAAAAGTAAAGCATCATTTTGTTTTTTTTTAATTATCCCCTCACTACACTAAAATACACATTTACCTGATTTTCTCATTTTGTCATTTGAGTGCAGTGGACTTCATTGAAATGATGGCAGTTACATGTTGTTAACTTCTGTTAGTCTTCACAAATCGGCTGCACTTTGGTGTGCCCTGTGAAAACAGAATACACTAGTGATTATTCTCGGGTTGCTGTTTCCATCCAGTGATAACATTTGGTCATTTTAAAGCAGTGTTTGCAGAACATTGAGTAGTTACAGCTAATTAATCTCCATGTCTGAACTTCCATAAGTGTTATTTATCTCTGTCCCTCCATCTACAAACCACACTGATGAACCAGAAAAATACAAACGTAGAGCTCGAGCCTAACAAATGCTCTCATATTTGTTCACTTTGACTGCATCACAAGGCTAAAGCATGTGATGTAACACATGTACCTCTCAAGTCTCACTATTTAGTAGTATGACACAGGCCAACTGCCTCAGCCCGTTCCTTAAACTTTATTGATCAACATTGATGGTTACCTAAGTATTGTTATATTTTAGATAGTGTAAGCTCAAATTCTAATAATGTGGAATGATCTTATTGTTTCTAAAGGCTAGGACTCAGCCAATGGGACTGCTCTATACTTCCATGTCTAGGAGTTTAGCAGCCAATAACATAGTAGTTAAAATGTGGTGAATTGACCCTGTAGATACATTTGGTGGTTTTATGTTGCAGACCAGTGGAGCAGTATATCAGGTATGAGCAGTAATGACAATTCTTGCTAACTAAATGAGTACCACAGAATTCACCTTAGTTGAATACAGTGTTGTATTGGGGTGAAGAGTTGCTTTGTGCATTTTCTTGAGTTATTTATTTATTTACTAGTTTCTCACAATGGTTTTAGGATTAAGTTCTAAAGTGGGAGGCTAGCAGTTGTTTTCTTCTTCATTGGCTTGTTGGCTATAAACATGAAGGTCTTAGGGAAGAGATGAAGCAGCCAAAGTATATAATATATGCAAGCACTGCTGCTTGTCACGTTATATATGACTACTTCCAGACTATATAGGTGAGGGGTCGGGTGGGTGATTGTTTATGATAATCCTGTACAGTATTAACTTCATTATTTGTACTAGTTTCATAACAAACAAAGTCTGAATTTTACCCTTTCATCTTGTAATGTTAATGATCTTCCGGTAAATAACAAAAATAAAGAAGATATTTTTATTACTAGATGAATACTAATGCATGTCTCATACAAAAGACTTCCAATTTGACTTGTTATGGAGAAAATGGTTTCCACGCATCTTTGCCTCAATAGAATCTTCAATAATTCAGAGTTGATAATATTGCTCAAAAAAAGACTTTTCCCTTACATATTGAGTGGGCAATGATGATAGATTTGTGGTTGGTGAGTGAGTAAGCCCATTGTCATTTTACACAAGATTTAAGTCTATGTTTACGTATCTTACTCTGACAGTTCTAACTTATCGAAAGGTCTCTCTCACAATAATGAAATTTTTAATGAATATGATATACTTTCAGGAGTGACTGGAGTTTGATTCTGATATACACTTAAAAAACAGGGCACCCCAACACTGCATAATAGGTGTAATATTTCATTACTTTAAAACTTTATGAATACCCGAGATCATTTTGATCATGTTTAGGCTCTATACTGTCAGGGAAATTGATTTGCTGTTTTTTTTTTAGCTTTCCATTGATCTTGACCCTGAATATATGTTTTCCTCTCCAAATATCTTTGTAAATATAATTTACAATGCACCAAAGATTCTCTTACTTATTCTGATCATTAGTTGATTCATCTCAAAATTACTATTGTCCACAGAATTCAGTTTTTCTCTAACTGGAGATTAAATCAGTCTTCTTAAGGGACAAGTGGCGGTTGGGGAAATAGTCAATCCAATTTTTCACTAGTCAGGATGAAATATTCTCCCTTGATATTAGATGGGTAGCATTTAAATCAATATTAAAGAGTATTCTCATCAGAAAAAAAAACATTTAAAAAGTCAAAAGAATGACAATGTTGTGTCAATAGAAATGTTTTTTTCTATACAGTGCTTTAAAAATACATTTGACCACAGCAAACATAATTTTTGACTGAGGCTTATTAAAACTCTACATGAAATTGTGCTTGAAATACGAGTTAAAACTAAATATGCAGAATGAGACACTATCCCATCTGAATGTCCTACAGGTTTACTCAAACTAAACTAGGAACTGAAAAACATCACAATTAACAATAACAGAGTACTTATAGTCATCATCAAGGTATCCTGCCATCCTTTTGTAATACTTACTTCAAAACATATATGTCTAGTAACACATGTACAGATATATGCAGTATTTTTCAATTTCTTCAACACTTAATCCAAAAATGATATTTTTGGAACATAAAAATGGTCTGGTAAACAATGATGTTTCTAAACAATCCATCATGCAATCGCTTCTATTAAACCTGATAAGGCTAAGGTTTGACATTTCTATTAATAAAGTAAATAAATAACTACATAACAAACTAACTAACTAGCTATCTAACTAACTAAATAAATATACCACTTAGTCTCATATTATTTACATTTGTTAATTCTTTGGATGCTCTACTTACTACAAGTTGTCACCTCATCTTCTTTGTCAGTCTTCATATTATAATCCATGCAACCATCCTAGCTAGAAAGTTTTAAATGGTGGCAAACCAAGTGATTTGTAGATTCCAGTCAGGATGCATGGAAACCATGGAAATGCAAAACAATAAAATTATATTACAATTGATTCATAATCATAATGCATATTAAGAGTGACCAACAAGTA
The DNA here is from genome assembly GCF_019279795.1 of Protopterus annectens. NCBI lineage: Eukaryota > Metazoa > Chordata > Ceratodontiformes > Protopteridae > Protopterus > Protopterus annectens. The sequence goes on along the minus strand of NC_056736.1, from coordinate 145,611,501 downwards.
GTTTTCAGTCTAGATGCCAGTAACGCTATTGATCGAGTTTAAGTCTTGGAATGCAAAACTGTCACCCTCTGTAAATTGCCAGTTTCAGAGTTAATCTGCCATTTGCTTGATATAGTCAAGAATGATATTTATCACTCTATGAACATTAAAAGAAAGCAAAAGTTGTAGAAATGCAACTTCAAATTACCTCTTTGACAACGTAAAACCATCTTTATTGATATGATCACTTATGACATAGACGATCATACATTTATATAAATGCAAACAAACCATATTGACATATTTTCAGTTGCAAACATTATACATCACATATAATCTTCTATACCATCATTGTCAATTGAGAATTACATAGCACATTCAATTCCTGCCTTCCCTTAAACCTCATTCCTTCTCCAAACATTATTTTTGTATGTATTTTCCCACAATTCCCATGTTTCTATGTAATTTACTCCAACCATTTTCTAAATATCCTACTTCCAGTTCTTTTACCTCTGTTACTACAGTCGCTGCTTCTAACATGGTTGGTTTAGACTTTCATTTATATTTTCTAGTAATTGCTTTTTTGGCAGCTACCAGTGTTAAACTCAGCAAGGCCTTACTGTGTCTAGACAATGCAGAGCATGTATCACAGTTCTCCAAAATAATTTCCTTAATTGCAACAATTTGCACACCCAGTATTTCTGACAGAGGAGTCTGCAGGGAGTTTTTTTAATCCATCAAATGATTACATTCCCAAAACATATGTTCCCAATTACCTCTTTCTTCCCCCTCACACCTCATACATTTTCAGCCTACCTGAGGAAATTTCATTGGAATTTGTTTGAGGTATAAAAATATCTATGCAAGCACTACTAATCAAAAATCATAAACCTTCTAGACTTTGTTGCATATGTAGGAGCTATATATATATATAGATACACACACACACACACACACACACACACACACACACACACACACACACACACACACACACACACACACATATACACACACACACACATATATATATATATATATATATATATATATATATATATATATATATATATATATATATATATATATCCTCCTATTTATTTGTGAATTGCTTATCTAGTCTCTCTTTCCAAATTCTTTCTAACCTCCTCTGATTGATTCCTATAGTTATCGTGCAATATTTTATATGCTCTACTAATTAGCCCTTTTTAACAGCAGGTTGTGTTCCAGATTCAACTAAAAACTCTACCATTGTGGTCATTCACTTAAGATTCCTCTATTTCATTCTCTTGCCTATATTCTGATTGTATTCCTTATCAAAGATTAATATCCTTAGCCTGCAGTACAAATGTCTTCTTGGTCTCTTCCCATTGTATTACTTTTCCCTCTTTAATTATTTTCACCCACCACCTTCGCTCCTTTGCCAGTTTTCTCCAGTCAACTGCATTTTCAGAATTATAAATTAACAGTTTCAAATGTGTTAAAAATTAAAGATTACAAGAAAGCATCCAGTTATAAACTCAGTTTAAAAAGTCTGTTCTTTAGCCTCTAAGCAATTCAAATGTCTGAATACATCTCTCGTTAGTTTCATCCCTAAATATATCATGGAATTAATTAATTACATTAGTGTTAAATATAAATCAAATATTTGTTGCTTTAATTATAGTAACTTTGTTTTGGTAATTAGTAAAGTAAAAATAGATCCAGAAAAAATGGAGAAAAATAAAAGTTTGGACTTCTGGTGATGCCTTTCTGTAATAACTCAGTTTCACATATGCCATGAGAGTTTTTCAACTAAATTAAAAACACAATTGCAACTACCTTTATTGTGTGTGACAAAACAATGAACTAAGATTCAGGGCTGAAGTCAAAAAGTTTACTGTGAGGTATATACCTGGCATACACTTCTCTGGTAACCACTTTCAATTCATAGACCACTTTTCTGTGGGAATGCACTTTAAAGAAATGAAGCGCTGCAGTGGGCTGTGTTTGTGCCTTACAACTAATTTTAATGAGGCATTCCCTGGAGTGGTATATTGTTGTTAGATTAGTGCTCTCCTGGGAATGCCACACATCATTTATGCAACAGAATGATTCAGAGCATAGCTCAGCTATGTGAGGTACATTGGCCAACCATGTTAAAAAACAAGACCAACAGCTTGTATTCACTTGATGATATTAAGAGTAAGTGCCGGAGTGGTTAGTAGAAAAGTAGTGTTAAGGGTGACTACATTTGTGAATGTGTATGGCTGCACATGTGAGTGTATGTAGAGGAATGAGTGTTGTAAGGTGCGTGTGTGTGTGTGTGTGTGTGTGTGTGTGTGTGTGTGTGTGTGTGTGTGTGTGTGCATGCGTGTTTTTCGTGTGTGTGTGTGTGTTTGTGTTTGTGTGTCTGTGTGCCTGAACATGTATATGGATGATTGTGTTAGTGTGTCCATGAGGGCAATCATGTGGGAGGATTGTGTGTGTGTGTGTGTGTGTGTGTGTGTGTGTGTGTGTGTGTGTGTGTGTGTGTGTGTGTGTGTGTGTGTGAGTGTGTGTGTGTGTGAGTGTGTGTTTGTGTGTGTGAGTGTGTGTGCGTGTGTGTGTGTGTTTGTGGGGACTGTTATTCCTCTACAGTCCCCTAGGCTGATAAGCAAATCATGCAACATCGGGGTGATAATTAGACACAAAATATAACTCTTTATATTATGCCTTAAATTACTTAAATTACTAGAACAAAAATTTGCAAAACAAAAAACATGGGGTGGAAGGTAGTTATATTTCCTGATATCCTGTATTTAGTGCTGCAAACTAGACCATTGGTGGGGCCAGTTATATATGGCATGCCCAGGGCATGCTAGCTTTATGCTTACTCTGTCATGCACTACTGACTGGTACACATTATTGTACTTGTCCAGCATATGCTGACATCCATTCATGGTTAGGCCTTTTGGATTTGCTGTCATTACTGTGTCTCAATGATGTGATCATATTCTGTCTAGTTGGCCATGCTCATCCGGCTCTTTGTTGTCTCCTTGCCATAACACATAGCAGTAAGGGTATCCCCTCACACTTACCATGGCCACTGCCTTTCCACAGTGTCCTATCTACATTGTACTGACATTTACACAATGGGTAATGGTTAATATACACATTATGCCCTTTGCGACCCACTTCCTGCACTTGCATCTTGTCTTCTTGTCTGCCTGGTCAGAGAGATCCTCCAAATTACCACTGCATGTCTAACAAATATTTTGCATCTACCTAGCTACTTTTATGCAGAATGATCATACATAGCTTGGATACTCATGGTTTTCTCTGTTGGATCTTTTTCTTTCTCACTGCCTTTCTTTTATATATTTATTTGATGCTTATTGTTTTTTTTCCTTTCCATTTAAGGTACTGTTTTATGCAATGGCAGCCACAGTTGAGTCTGTGGTGTACCAGCAGTTACCACACTGCTGATCTACCTGCCATCTGCTGGGTCCCCAGCTGCCTCCAGGGCTGCTACTTCACAGGGTAACATATGTTATCAGCAGGGGTGACCAGGAGGATTGCATTGCAGCAATTGCAGCCTACAGTGGTCTGTCTTGTGGGTGGGGTGCTGTTGTACCCTCTGGGGATGCTGCCAGTAGGCCACAATCTGTTACCCTTCAAGTATTGTACAAAGTGGTGATGGCAGTGACAGACTGGTGGCTTGAACTCTTCAGTGGCAACTTGAAGAATTTCCTTTTGTGGCTAGCAGTGTTGCACCACTGATTGGCACTGCCCATCATGCCAGTAAAGGCAGGACTCAGTGGAGAAGGCAGTCATTAAGGGAACTAACCACTGGCTAGGCACCGGCCTGGGTAGCATGAAAGGGAACCTTCACCCAGTCCTATCACCTCTCATCGTGTTCCCCTTCCTTGTGTTTCTCATTATTCCTTGCTTCTAGTCCAATCCTCTTATCAATAAATGTCTTCCCTCTGTGTGTCTTTCTGTCTAGTTCCTCTCCATTGTGTTCCCCTTTTTTGTGTTAGCACCTAGCCTGTATGTCTTTATCCATCCCTGTGTTGATTGTCTGTCCCTGCTACCATTCCCTTCTTTCCTGCCCATACTTTCCCCTTAATTCCTCCCCTTTGCTCCCCTTAAAGGATTGCTGTTGACATGCAAAAAAAAAAAAAACTTTCTTTCCCACCCCCGTTCTAGTCTTATCTTTCCTGGGATCTTATATTTGTTCCTCTACTTCCTCTTTTGCCTGTCTTACTGTCTTATTCTCCCATTTCCTCCCTATTTATAAGAAATAAATTGATAGGGACTTTGCTGGGAGGTTGTTATTAAGGTTCATAGCAGTCGTCATAATGGTGAGACTATGAACATTTGAGCTCACATAAGTGTGAGCATGCTACATGCTTGCTAACAGGACTTGCGGGCCACTTGACAGCAGTCACAGTATGTTCCTACATTCTTAGTCAGTGCAGTTTTCACCAGCAGTTGTCTTAATTAATTACTAGTCAGCATAATAACTGCCTCCTAGTACATCGTTAATTAGCTTTGGGCTTTGTCGCACATCAGCTGACAGAGTGGCCATATAAGTGATATTTCTGAAACCCAGGAGATGCCTAAAACATCAGTGGGTCGGTATTGAGTGTTACTATATAAAATACTGGGTGAGTCTGAAGCATCAGTATTGTTTTTAGAATTAACAGTTATTGTACAGGCTGTCCACGTATCACAGCAAAACATTTTATCTAAACAGCTTACCAATGAAATTAAATTTTAGAGGACATATCCTAGATTTGAACTCTTTATGTCACACATTGCAAAAATGACCTAATATATTTGAATGTAGCTGAAAGCAATGTTCTCTTTAATTAATAAATCAGAAACTATTCCAACTTTTTTTGGAGCCGATACATGAGATTGAAAATCTTAGAACAAATTTATTATAACTCAAGGCTTTGTTGGCTGATGTTTACTTTTAAGGTGACTTCATCATTATATTTCAAATGTAAGAATGTAGTTTGTAACTGTACACATAAATATAAAAACAGTTGCAGTTCTTGCACTCAGAACTACTTAGATCAAAGATTAAACACTCTTGGTCTGATAGATTTAAACACCACATTCACTGAATGACTTTGGAGCTAAGATACTAAAAAACAGTGCTTCCATGACTGACACAACCTTGATTCTTACATAGGTTCAAAGGTAAGCACTAAGCTAGCTGCCCTTGCAGGCCATTTTAAAGCTGGCCAGTTTCCCTTTTGGTGTTTGAATTAACCTATTGCATTTGGTGTTAGATTGTCATTACCCATCCCATTGACAATAATTTCCCATTGTCAATAGTTATATATTACCCTTAATGATAATGACTGGGATCATACCGTAGATCATTTGAAGGGACTGATGGATGGAGAAAAGCATTCAGGAGCAGCTTCTGTCCATTAGTAGTACATGTGGCAGTCCTGGATTCAATTTTCTGTTTCCCATCCGTAGATCCAAGTTGTAATTGGATATGAATGAGGATGAGCTTTTTGTGTGCATGGAGAGCCTGTTGCAGAGCAGTGGTATCTTTGGGTCTATATCACTTCAGTGGTGTGGCAGTTCAGAGAACGGCATTTTATTGGAAATGCCTTTCATTGAAATCCACTCTTGTAGAGGGCTGCACCCCCCACATCCCCCACTATTTATATACAACAACTCCGAGATTGCACTACAGTGGGGAAAGGGCAAATTTCACTTTCTTCACTGTAACACAATCTCAGTATGAACAGTCTGACAAACAGCATGTTCGATGTAAGTGAACCAAAAATGACGTTTGCTGAACTGAATTTTTGCTGAAGTAATATAGATCTGTATCTTCTGCAAGATAAACATGTCCCTCCAAAACATTCTGCTGATGTTGCATAAAAGGTTTAGATACCTAGACCAAGTGTTTCTGATGTCTTTTGACTCATGGATGTACAGTAAATGCATACATTTTGGGTCAGAGGATACCTTGTATCCCAGACCCATGTCCCCTCTTAACAGTCTGGAGGATATCAAGTACAGTGACAACACTTTGAGTTGGTCCATATAGGACATATTGTTTAAGCCTAATATGCTTTTAGCAATGGACATTCCAATTATTTCATGTATCTGTATAGATACGTGCCAAGGGGTGCATTATATTCAATGACTGGCCTCATGAGCACCGAATAAAGGGGGACAATGACACTCCTAGACCTAGACACAATCCCTTTGTTTATAAGCTGTGCAATATAGAAGGACATTCTTACAACAATGGATATAAGCTGTTCAAAAGTTAGGTCACTGTTCACATATGTTCCCAAATCCTGAACAATTGTGTCAATACTAAGAGGCTTATTATTAATGTGGTTGTGGATATGATAATGACATTTAATCATAATAAGAATGATATTTAGTTTCAGTCCAAGATTTTGGCACCAGTTGTTTATTTGTGACAGACCTTTACCAGATGGCTAAGTCATCTGGGGAATCAATGGCTGCTCCTACCTTGCAGTCATCAGCAAACTTAGACAGCACTTTTGCATTGGCATTTACTTAAAAGAAACACATTCCAAACAGGAGAGATCCCAGCACAGAACCCTGGGGACTGTACTGGTGACAGGTCTCTTTGGAGGTAACTTCCCCTATTCTTATTTCCTGCATCTTGTCTGTGAGCCAGTTTGAAATCCAACAGGTGGCATAAGGGTTTATTTCAACTTTATTTAGCAGCTCTACTATGCCTGAGTGTGGGGGGAGGGGGGCTGTTTCAAAAGCTTTTGCCATATCAAGGTATGTGGTGTGTACCATTTTAACTTCATCCTCTGCTTCAGTGACCTTTTCAAAATAGTCCACCAGGTTGAGTAAACACGATTTGCCTGGATGAATCCGAACTGAGACAGGTTCAGTGTATGCAGGTTTCCTATGTCCTTACTGAATAGTTCCATGATAAGTATTTCCATGGCTTTGAATATGAGGTTGGTCAAACTTATAGGTTTGTGATTGCATGGGTCTGTGGAAGTCCCCATCCATGCAGGGGAATAGCTGTTTTCCATTCATTTGGTAAAACACTTATATGGAGGCTGAGTTTGAGCAGAGTTTTTAGGGGCATGGCTAAATCATAATTTATGCTATTTAAAATTCATCCAGGGATATTGTCAGGGCCCATTAATGTACTATTTGTAGTTTTTGATAGCCTAAAATATTTCCTCAAGATTTCCCTCTCCTACCAACTTTGAAATCCATTACTTATGAATGATGCCAGGGTGGGTTCTGCATGCTTTTTTGATGAGGTAAAAGAAGACAGTAATACAGATGATAGGCCCCTGTTTTCTTCCAGCAAAACGACTACATATCTTCATGCACACTGCTTTTCAGTGGTTTTGTTGCATAGTGACACATTATATGTCAGTAGAATAGCAAAGTTAATGCACTGCTTTACATGAAAGCAGAGTTGACAAATGTAATCAATGCACAACAACAATTGTGGGTTCAGGTTGCAAAGTGGAGAGACATTTCCCTTTATTACATGTAGCTAGGGACACAAGGTTAAAATGAAATACTGTTGCACATCATATAGTCACTGCAAAATCAGCATGGGCACAGGGAAGCATGCATCACCATGCTTACAACTTCAGTAGTCAAATGTGCATGGAGGAAATAATGTCCATGACCCCCAAGGCACCAAGGGACAGCAAGCATTATAGAGGCCATAAGCAGCAGGATGTCTATTGAGCACATCTTTGGCAGTGAAATGCAGTGCATAGTGGGCAGTGACCTTATTTTGGTGTATATGGACCATTCTTCCCTTTCCATTGTCTAGGGCATATTGCCTAAAATACATACTGAAGCATAAGTGTGACTACAGCAGCTTGCAAGACTTCCTCCATGCTGTAGCACAGTTCTACATGCTGTAGTAACATAAACATGTAGTGTACACCAAGCACAATAGATATTAGTTCTACTACCCCCATACATTTGGTTATTGAAGATGTGGGCTTGCTACTTACTGCGTGCTTCTCTGAGACAATAGGGAATCTATGACAATAGGTGTTTCTCTGTTTTGACTTCAATGAACTGTACCACAGGAAAATGTATTATCACCTAACAACCTGAACCAATCTTTCTTCTTTTTTTTCATCTGTCAATTGAGTAAACACACTAGGTATAAATATATTCTCAAATGTGACCTGGGAGCATTGTCTGGCTGAGTAGTTTGTTCAGAGTCACACAGTGACACAAAAGACTTTTTTGCACAATATTGGTACAGTTTTATATGATTTCTTATTGCCTTATGTACAAAAATTAGATTCTAACATTAAGGACACGTTTGATTTTCTTAATAAAGTTTCCTTGATTAATTGGAATTCTAGAATGTATTGGGTGAACGTGGATGTCACTAGATGTTATGTGATCCGATCTCGCCTACATTCTGAAAGATGGGTTCAGAGCCGATACCTCGGCTCCGACTCGGCACGCTTATGCTATACAGCGAGGCCTCTTATTGGCTGAGCTTTCTTTATCCCAGGATGCACCACCACTAATCCCCCAGATCTCATTTGCTGCTTACAGAGCTTGGACGTGGTCTCAACATTGGCTGAGCTAAGTACTATATTAATAGTATCTTTTCCTGTCAGAAATTTTCTTTTTTTCAACCCAAAAGCTGTTTTAATGGCTATTATTTGTGTATGAGTGTTTTTCTTGGTGATGTATTGATTTTATCTTTAAATTTCCTGGCAGAGAATTCAGTCAGAGGGGCCTTCCCCTGTTCTAACTACCTTAGTGGTTGTGTGTGGGTCAAGTACCCATTTGAGTTAGAGGGTCTTGACCTTCCTTGCTTTCTTTCTTTTTTCTTACTGTGTAAAAAAAAAAAAAAAAAAAAAAAAAAAAAGGGGAAAAGTTTCTCTTTTCAGTATTTATATATTTTTTGGCATATTTGTTGTACCTGTGTCCTAAGCTGTTTAAAGTTTACTGTTGTTTCTGTTTTTAAAACTATGTCTAAGGAACATAAACCATCTGGTTTTAAGAAGTGCATGAGGTGTGGGTTTAAAATGTCCATTACGGACGACCACTCCTCGTGCGTCTATTGTCTTGGCGCCAAACATCTCCAAGAATCCTGCAGTGTGTGCCATGCATTTTCCTCTCGAGTCCTCCAGGAGAGGAAAAACAAATTAATCCTTAGAGGATTAATCAAGCCTTCTTTCGAGGAGGCTTTATCTTCCTCTCCTTCTTCTAAGAAGAGGAAAGCTTCGGCTCCGACCAGTCAGTCGGAGCCGACGGCTAAGAAAGGCAAGCAGACTTCTCCATCGGCTCCACGGACTTCGGAGCCGAGGTCGGAATGGTCTGCCTCGATGCCTCCCACCTCGACCCCTCTGATTTCGGAGCCGAGGTCTGGAGCATCGAGAGGCGGGTCATCCTCATCGGTTCCACTGATATTGGAGCCGATAAGGGTCATCGGCTCAGACACTTCCCCCTTGGAGCCGAAGTCTTTATCGGAGCCGAGAGAAATTTCGGTGAAGGTTTCCTCGGAGCCGATAATAGTGGAATCCTTTCGGAGCCGGTCCCCAGGCCCTTCGGAGCCGATGGAGAAATCGGTTCGGGCCCAGTCGGTATCCTCGAGATCTTCCAAGATGTCTGATTCGGACATCGACAGGGTACTCCTTCGACTCTTCCAGTCTCTGGTGTTCCAAAAGATGGTTTCGGCTCCAGCCCATTTGGCTTCGGAGCCGATGGTCCACTCCCTTACAGTTCTTCCTCCTCCAACAGCTTCGGCACCGTTGGAACGGGTGTTGGTGGAACCAGTGGAGGTGTTAGGGTCAGACCCGACCCTTGCTCCGACTCCGGCTCCTGGGTCGGAGTTCAGTGCACGGACTTCTTCCTTCGGCCCTAGGGGAGAGGCTTCGGGATTGATGCCTTCGGTCCCAAGTCTTCCTCTTGGTGCGACGGCGGCGGGAGTACCGTCTACTGTCGTGGCCACGGATGGGGGAACTTCCCAGGATTCTGGTGGTCCCGCCTTCAGGGCTATAAGGAGTGCTCTAGCCAAATCTTCTTTGGCCACCTCCACAGTTTCCCCAGCTCCTTCCCTACTCTTGGAGACTGGGTCGTTGGCAGTTCCCCTGTCAGCAGACAGCGGAGCCCCTGGGCCTCAGGTTACTCCCGCTGGGGTTTCTCCCCCTCCTGGAGGTCCTTCTGAAGCCTCTTCGGATGAACCTCCCAGGAAGAAAACGTGCAAGAGGAAGCACGTTGACTCCCCTGATGAGTCTTTGACATCTGACACCGATCTCGATGATGCAGAGGGGTCCCCCAAGTCGTCCTCGGATGATGTCTCCTTTGCAGACATCCTTGAAGCCCTAAAACAACGAGGCGGCTGGCAGTCCAAACCTCCCTCTGCTGATGAGTCGGTGTTCCTGAAGGCCTTCGGGCTCAGCCCTCCGCCTCCTGGGTGTCTCCGCCCGACGAGCTCTTGGATTTGATCTGTCAAGGGCGTGAACACCCGACTCTGTGGAACCGTGCCCACTCGTCCAAACAAATTTCTTTCAGCACCCCAGATAGAGAGTTCCTCACGAAAGGTGTGGCTGTGGATGCTATGGTGGTGGCATCTGCTACACAGCAGGATGTAGCAGAGGCTTCTACGTCCATCCATCCTCCTAATAAGGAGTCTAGGAGCATGGATCGGTACGGCAAGCGCACCCTTAGTTCAGCGGCCTTTACTTTGAGGTCTCTGAACTACCTAACGCACTTTACGAGATTCCAGAGGGATCTGATTAAGGAGCTATCCGATACCCTCTTAGGTAACCTGCCTGAGGAGCTGGCCCCGACGGTTGGATCTCAGCTGGCTACGATGTCATCCATCTCAAACTCGTCCATGAGGCTCATCTCGTATGTGGCCGAGGCAGTAGAGCGGCAGGTACAGGCGTTGCCACGGAGGCAAGCCTGGCTTCGCCTGTGTCATTTTGGCGGAGGCCTTCAAGTCTTCATTCACGCCCCATTTGATGGGTCCTCCCTGTTTGGGCCCAAGGTGAAAGACACACTTACCCGCTGTGAACAGGAGGGTAAGACTCTGACTGCCGTAGGGGCACGATTTTCCACTCCCTTTCGGCCTTATTCCAAGGCTAAAAGAGGAGGGAAGATGTGGTTCCGGAGATCGCAGAAGTCTTACTCCTCTCAGCAGGAAGGTTCCCCCTCCAGAGGCAGAGGAGGGGGAAATTCATCAGGAAGACGCCGTCCCAGAGGCGGCAGAGGCCCCCGCAACCCTGGAGACCGCGAGTCCTTTCGTGGCTCCTCAACTTTTCATAGTCCCTGAGGGATTGCCCGGCTGCGCTGCTCTGGAGCCAGTCAGGGGTCGTTTTTCAAAGCACCTAAAGGCCTGGGAAAGGATCACTCAGGACCGATGGGTGCTTCGAATTATCGCCGGAGGTTACACCATCCCATTCTGTTGTCCCCCCCCCTCAGTCCAAAAGAATCCCGGACCCGCCACCCAGTCAACGGGATACCGCAGCCATAGAAATTTCAAAACTGCTGCAAAAAGGAGCCATCCAACCAGTCCCCATAGACCAGATCGGCTTAGGGACTTACTCAAGATTCTTTTTAGTGCCAAAAAAGACCGGGGACTTGAGGCCCATTTTGGACCTAAGCAACCTAAACCGTTCAATCAAGAAGTCCAAGTTCCGAATGGTCACTTTACAAACCATTCTCCCGTTGTTGGAGAAAGGTGTTTGGATGTGCTCCATAGACCTCAAGGACGCGTATTACCATATCAAAATACATCAAACGTCCAGGAGACACTTGCGCTTCAGCCTAGGAAGCAGTCATTTTCAGTTTCGTGCGCTGCCCTTTGGTCTCACCACAGCCCCCAGGGTGTTCACCAAATGCTTGGCAGTAGTGACTGCTCACTTGAGAAGTCTAGGATTCCAGGTGTTTCCGTACCTAGATGACTGGCTTCTAACTGTCACCTCAAAGCATCTACTTCTACAGAGCCTGCAGGCCACAACATCACTGGGCAATTCCCTAGGAATCACCTTCAATTGGCCAAAGTCTGTGTTACGGCCATCTCAAAGGATAAAATTCATAGGGGCAGAGATAAATTCAAACCAGATGCGGGTCTATCTACCTGCAGACAGAATTCAGATCATACAAAGTCAGGTTCAAGCCCTACTCCCCAAGTCCAAAGCCCCAGCCAGAATGGTCTTGCAACTATTGGGATCGATGTCTGCCACAGTTCTGCTAGTTCCCTTGGCAAGGTTACACATGAGAATCCTCCAGTGGCTTCTCTCAACTCAATGGTCCTTTCAGGAACTCCCTCTCAATCATCTAATATGGATCACAGAATCTTGCAGAAGAAACCTTCGCTGGTGGCTAGTGTCTTCCAATTTGGATCAGGGACGACCCTTTGCTCTTCCTCCTCCGGCAGCCACGTTGACCACGGACGCCTCCCAGATGGGGTGGGGGGGGCATTCCCTGGGCAGGTCAGTCCAGGGCAAATGGCATCCAGAAGAGACCTCTCTCCACATCAACATCCTAGAGATGAGAGCAGTACTCCTGTCCCTTCAAGCCCTTCACTGTTACCTCCCTCAGGGCGTAATTGCTGTTCACACGGACATGTCAGTTGTCTGGTACCTGAACAAGCAGGGAGGGACCAGATCCTATCCTCTTTGCAGAGAAGCGATGAGGGTCTAGGAATGGGCAATCTCAACCAATCGCTTCCTAGTGGCAACTCACATACCGGGCAAATCCAATGTCGTAGCCGACAGGTTGAGCAGGACCATTCTCTCTCCTCACGAGTGGTCTCTGAACATAACTATTACAAGACAGATTTTCAGCGAATGGGGAGTTCCTTGTTGCGACCTCTTCGCGACTCCTCTGAATGCGAAGTGCAAGGATTTTTCTCCCTATCCCCGGCTCCGGGGAAGAGCCCTATGGACGCGTTAGTCCATCCTTGGCCCACCGGCCTGCTTTATGCCTTCCCTCCAATTCTGCTACTACCCAAGGTAATTCAGAAGGCTTCTCTCTTAGGGAGCAAGATGATCTTAATTGCTCCTTACTGGCCTCGTCAAGTCTGGTTTCCCTATCTTCGGAAACATGCTCTGGAAGGTCCATGGTTCCTGGACCAGATCCCAGACCTACTGACTCATCAGTCGGGACTACTACACCAGTCCCTACACACATTAAGATTGATGGCCTGGCTCCTCCTCTTCCAACCATAGTCAGGAGACATGCACTAGACCCAGAGGTAGTGCGCATATTGTCTTCAGCCCACAAGTCGACTACGAAGAAACTTTATTCTAGCAAATGGAAAAGATTTGCTATATGGGCTCAACTCCGGGGCCTGGACCCCATTTCAACTCCCGTAGCAGAAGTACTCAAGTTCCTAACCTCTCTTTTCAACCAAGGCTCTTCTGTTTCTACCATCAAAGTACAATTGGCAGCAATTTCTAACTTTCATGAATCCATAGACCCACCTTTAATGAGCAACAGGTTGTGTAAGACCTTCTTGAAAGGTGCTGCTCTATTAAGACCTCCAGTTTCTCATCCTGCACCTCCATGGGATCTGGATATAGTATTACGTGCCTTGACTTCTTCCCCCTTTGAACCGGCAGCTACCTGTGATTTAAAGTTCCTATCATGGAAGACAGCTTTCCTAGTGGCAATTACTTCAGCCAGAAGGGTTTCAGAACTTCAAGCTTTGTCAGTAAAACCTCCGTACTTGGTTTTTCATCCAGACAGAGTTTCCCTCAGACCGAATCCTTCTTTTGTTCCTAAAGTCTGCTCTACTTTATGCTTACAACAGTCATTGGAGCTCCCAGTGTTTTTCCCAAAATACTCCAAAGAAGCGGAATTTATTTTCCACACACTAGATGTCCATAGGCAGTTACGTTTTTATTTGGATAGGACCAAACAGTCAAGGAATACAGATCAGTTGTTTGTGTCTTTTGCAGAAAACAAATTGGGCAACGCAGTCACAAAGGTCACTATTGCCAAATGGATCAGGGACTGTATTACTCAAGCTTATATTTTTTCTAACGAGGAGCTTTCCACCTCTGTCAAGGCTCATTCTACAAGGGCTATGGCTACTTCGGTAGCATTTCATTCTAAGCTTGCTATTGGTGACATTTGTGCTGCGGCTACATGGTCTTCCCCGCATACTTTCATTTCTCACTACAAATTAGATGTGGCATCTAGAGGACGAGCTTCATTTGGTTCCACAGTGCTCAGGAGTGTTTTCCAATGAGCCACCCGGGATTTAGGTGCTAGGGACGCTGTCCCATCTTTCAGAATGTAGGCGAGATCGGATCACATAACATCTTTTAGTTATGTACTCACCATAACTTCAGATGTTTGGGATCCATCTTGCCTACATTCCTAATAACCCACCCTCCTTCCCCCTTCCTTGGAGATCAGAGGATATCAGAAGGTCAAATCCTGTTGTTTCATCTTGAAACATCTAACAATGTTATATAAACAAGCTGTGCATGTGTGCATGAATGCGGACAAACAAGATCTGGGGGATTAGTGGTGGTGCATCCAGGGATAAAGAAAGCTCAGCCAATAAGAGGCCTCACTCTATAGCATAAGCGTGCCGAGTCGGAGCCGAGGTATCGGCTCCGAACCCATCTTTCAGAATGTAGGCGAGATGGATCCCAAACATCTGAAGTTATGGTGAGTACATTACTAAAAGTTTATATACTAACATCAAGCAGGCTGATGGCATTACAGCCCTGCATGCTATTTTGGAAGATTGTCCCTTATCGAATTATGTGATTGAGTGGATAGAATTTAGTTTGATTAACAACTATTTTTCTTTTAATGAACAGATTTTCTATAAGTTACAAGGTACAGCTATGGGGTCACCTTTTGCCCCCACCTATGCCAACTTGTTTATAGCTATGTTTGAAAGAGAATATATTTACCAACATGAATTCTTTAAAAAATATGTGATAAAATATCAGAACTATATGGTGAACAACAGGATGTAAATCCAAATAAGAATAATAATGATTTTCTTCAGAAAATTATATTTCCAAAGATTAATGATGAGCTTCATATGAACCTGATTAAACCTATTTCTTCAGAGGAAATAACTGATGTTATCAAGAAATTGAAGCCATACAAAGCTCCGGGACCGGATGGTTTGACTACAGAATTTTATAAAACTTTTAGTGATATTCTGGGGAAAATACTGTCAGTGGTCTTTAACTATATTATTAACAATAAAATTACTGACCCACACTTTAATGCATCGAAAACTATTCTCATACCGAAGAAAATACTGATCGACAAAACCCGGATAATTATAGACCCATCTCACTTTTAAACATAGATATGAAAATTATGACATCGATTTTGGCTAACAGGTTGAAAATGGTAATTAACCCTATAATATCTGATGAACAAGCCGGTTTTATAAATAGCAGACAAACTATAGATAATACAGTAACACTGCATACAATGATTTCTCATGCCACCCATAAAAACCATAATCTTTACGCACTTATAATTGATGCACAAAAGCATTTGACAGAGTGAACTTAGAATATTTATTTGACATTTTAACATGTTTTAACATACCACAAGAATTCACTTCAACTTTAAAAAATTATATACCAATCCTTATACAAATCTAGTCATTAACAGGAATCTTTCAAAAGAATTCAAATTAAAAATGGTACCGTCAAGGCTGTCCTTTATCTCCTTGTTATTCAATTTGTATTTGGAACCTCTATTTTGCACATTAAACAAAATATCTATCATAATGCTCCAAGGATCTATGGTACGAAGATCACAATGGCTGCTTTTGCAGATGATTTGAGTATTTATTGCACAACACCTGTTTTGGATACTAATAAAATATTAAAGGCAGTAGAAGAATTTGCGAAAATTTCCAATTATAAATTAAATTAAAAAAAAACTAAGATATTCCCATTAAAGACACCTACACCTTTTTCACTATTACCATTAGTAGGGCAGGTAAAATCAGATGAAAAATAAAATACTTAGGAGTGGTTTTCTCAACAGACAACAGAGATTTTTATCTCAATAATGTTAAGGTTATTTGGGAGCGGATAGTATCTGACTTGAAAAGATGGGATAATCTGAAATTACCAATAATGGCGAAGACTTCAATTATTAAAATGAATATACTTCCTAGATTACTATATATTTTAGAGCGTCACAAGTCCAAATCTCCAAAAATTCTTCAAACAGCTTCATACAGAACTAGCTAGATTTCTATGGGAACCTAGAAAAGTTAGGATATCGTATGATAAATTGATGGCTCCAAAAAATAGGGGAGGGTTGGATCTACCTAATTTCGAAACATATTATTTAATAATAAACACCAATAGACTTTTAAGAATAATTAACTTTGATGGGTGTAACTCGAAATGGGTTCCCAAATGGCTGGTTCTTAATCATAAACATGTCAAGGAATTGGATATTAACTGCAAGGCATTACCTTTTTTAAACAAAAATACTCTTAAAGGGTACTTTGTGTTGGAACATATCAAAACATATATAGTTTCAGTACAAAATCTTTTTAACTCATTAAATCTTTTGCAAAGTATGATAATTCTTCAACCATTTCACAAAAATCCAAATCTGAAAATTGGTAACCAGCTGATAGACCTTAAGAAATTCCCACTTATAATTAATTTAACCCTACTTGATTTATATCCTTTTTTAGGTATCCCGATTCACAATATTTTAGAAGAGATGAATCTCCCCAAATTGTATCTAATTATAATAAGACAATTAAAAGACCTATCAATAAGTTACCTTAGTAAAGGGAATGACATAATTAAAGAAGAAGATTTAAACATGTGTCTGAACTTATGGCAAACCCTTACACAGGAATGTAAATATATAACTGCAGCATATGGTTTGATTAAAGAAATAAAATATAATAATCAAATATTAATTTCCAAATACTGGAGAGAGAAATTGTTGACAATTGAAGAAAGTAAAATACTAAAAGCAATTCACTTAACCATAAAATCTGTGTCCCTTCAGAAGCTATTATTTACCCAATTGATGATATTTAATAACGCCAGATTATACGCTGTCTCACTCTACACAAATTTAACTCAAAGAACTCACCAAAATGCCCATATTGTATAGATCAAACAGCCGACCTCCTACATATGTTTTGGAGTTGTAAATGTATTTTCAAACTCTGGAATTCCTTGAAACTTCAACTACAAAAATGGGATATCAACATTCCACACTCTCCTGGGAATTTACGATTTTGCATATTCCACCACCCAACTTGGAAAGAACCCAAAGAATTATACTAGTCAATATTTTTTGTTGATGAAGTTATATATAGCTTCCAATTGGTTGAACCCTTTACAGGCATCATGGCAAAATTTCAAGATAGTAGCCACCAAACATATTCTAGCACATAAATTTCTAATTAGTGATTATAAGAAAAATGTAAACAATACAAACATATGGGAACAAATCTTTAACATTGTATTAGCTTAAACTTCCATTCCACTATTCTCTGGGAAAAACTGAATAACTGTTGAATTTTATTGAGATAAGTCTTATATGGTTACTAGTTCTTTTTTCTTCATTATTTTTTTTTTTAGAAGTGTATAGGTATGTATAATGATTCTATGTAACTGTTGGAAGCATTCATGTACATATTGTAAGTAGTTGGTAGTACTGTATTAGTTGTTTGGAAAAAATAAAATAAAGAATTATTATTGAAAAAAAAAAAAAAGAGAAATTAAAAAAAAAAAAAAAAAAAAAAAAATATGTGATAAAATATTATAGATACATTGATGATCTTATTTTTATTTGTCAAGATGGCATACAGTACAGGGTTTTGTTGCTGATTTACAACGTAATCAATATATCTTGTCCTTTGATGGCCTACAGTTTGGAAAAGAAATTGATTTTTTAGATGTATATCTTGTGGGTAGTGATAGAGATGAAATTTTCACCTTAGTATTTAGAAAATTCCAGGATGGGGGGCAATTTTTACATGGCTCCAATTTTCACCCAACTCATTTAATTAATTCCCTACCATATGGGGAATTGTTGCGACTTCATCGAATTTGTAACAATATTGGTGATTTATCAAAAGCTATTTCCTCTAACTCTCGAATGTTTTTAAAGAGAGGATATTCTGTTTTTACTGTTTTTGATGCTCTGGATAAAATTTATAAGAGTTATGAGTCTAAAGGTAATAAATTTAATCACATGAGATGCAAGCAGGATAGTAAGAATGTACAACTGCAAAGTAATCTGTATGTGGTTATGACTTATAATATTCTTAGTGAGTGGTTACAAGAACAGGTTAAATATTATTGGAAATTTTTGTTAAGAGAAGAAAAGTTAAAAAAAGCTACAGAATTATCATCCTATTTTCTCTTATAAAAGAGGAGCTAGCTTAGCAGATAAATTCATAAAATCTTATTTTATTGCCCCTGAGGAAAGTATAATAGAAAATCCATGAACTAGGGGAAGTTTCCCCTGTGGGAAATGCAATGTTTGTGATTTGGTGGTTCAAATCTATGATAAAATTTGAGATAAGAATTTTACTGTTTTGGGGAATTTTTCATGTATTACTGAAGGAATTGTATATGCCTTATGCTGTCCTTGTAATTTAGTCTATATAGGTGAAAGTAAAAGAATGTTTAAGTGTTGAGCGCAGGAACATGTTAGAGATATTAAAAAATGTAAAGCAAAAAGTTCCATTGCTGTCCATTTTAAAGAATGTCACAATATGACTATAAATTATTACAAGCTACTACTTTAGAAAAAAAATGTGTAAAGTTAAGTGATGATATTATGTTAAAAGATAAATTGTTGTTTAAAGAATCTTTATTCTTAAATATAATACTCTAGTTCCATATGATCTTAATTGTGAAATTAATTGGAAGTATTTGATTTAATTGTTTTTTTAATTGATTTATTAATTGATTGTAGCTAGTATTTAAGGGGAATGTTTTTGTACTTGTGTGTATACTTCTTGAAGACTGTTCAAGTCGAGGCGCTAAAGTTTATGAATAAACTGGGATTTTGTTTGCTGTCTACGTATGTCATTTTGAATATCTTTTTTGTTTATTATTTGTGGTTTTGCACTGAGTGATTTAACCCCTGGACTAAAGGGCTACAGGGTGAAGCTCATTAGGAGCTCTTAGCCATAATCCTCTGCACCATCTGGCAGCATAACTTTATTAAGTATACATCACCAGATTTTAAGCTACATTGTAACTAATGCATGATAACAGTATATAATTTTTAAACAAAAAATTAATAATCATCTGAAGCATTAATTACAGAATTAATATAACCTTGTATCATAGGTTTACTGACTAATGTGTTTTTCTTTAATTTTTTTTAATTACACCTGGAAAAAGAGAACTATTGATGTGAAGTTGTTCGATCACGCCTGTCATTCTTAATGATGGTCCCAGAGCAGATCCTCTGCACCGACTTGGCCTATTGCAAAAGCTCAAGTTCTTCAACCAGCTCGAGGCCTACTTCCTATCCCATGATGCATTCGTGCTTCCCTCAGATCTCGTTTGCCACTGCAACAGATCGAGTGTGTTTCACCATCTTGGGCCAGTGAATTTGAAATTTCTATGTATTTAGTTTATATTTTTATATGGGTTTTTGGTCTTCTTGTTATTTTAAATTAATACTACTGCTATATACATATATATTATTAGGGTCTATATTAGATCACCGAACATTCAAAATGTCAAGTGTTCTAATATCGAACCCTATCAATCAAAAATTAAAAACATTGAACATTCAGAACAGCAAATTGTTTCCTAGGGAAAAAATTTGCTGTTCCAAAACACATACACACAACACAAGCACACCAAACAAGCAGCAATTCACACACATACACCTAAACTATTACACCTAACCCTACACTAAATTATACATACACCACTAACTATCCACATACCTTAACCCAAACCCAAACCCTAAGGTCCGTCACTATTGCACAGTCACCTCACCTGCGCCCTAACCCTAACTCACCTAACCCGCCTTAACCCTCACGTCCATACAATTGCACACTTACCGGACCCGCACCCTAACCCTAACTCACCTAACCCCCCCTAACCCTCATGTCCACACAATCGCACACTTATCTCAACCAGACCCGTAACTTTCAACCAGAGTGCTGAAAATACTGAAGCATTAGAAATGGACAGCCAAATTCTTTCCCTAGGAAAAAATTTGGTTTTCTGTTTCTTCGATATTTTCAGCGTTTGCTGAAAACAAGTCGATATTAGAACACTCAAGATTTTGAATGTTCGGTGTTGTACTATAGACCCTTTTATTAGCTATTTTTCCTCTCTATTCCCTGTGGCCATTTTTTTTTTATTTAGGCCTTGTAATTCTCCTTATTCCTTAGCTAGTTTGTGTGAAAACTAATACCTTATTAAACTGTGTGTGACAGTTTGAAAATATTTATATAATTACTGTTTAAAAATATTTTGTTGGACCTAGTCGTTTAGTATGTAGCACACACACACCGATATAAATATACATAGATATATATATATATATATATATATATATATATATATATATATATATATATATATATATATAGTTATACATATACCTTATTTAGCTCATTAGCCTGTTTAAATTAGAAGGCTAATTTTTTTCTCTATGACTGAAGCTCTTTGTTTTGTGAGCTTTCTCTCTCTCTCTCTGTGTGTGTGTGTGTGTGTGTGTGTGTGTGTGTGTGTGTGTGTGTGTGTGTGTGTGTGTGTGTGTCTGTTGTTGCAGAGGAGAAATGTCTCAGGATAAGGATAAAGAGGCTAAACAATCCAAGTCAGGGTTTAAGAAATATCAGTGTGGACAAAAGCATGTCCATTGCATATGAGCACATGGAGTGTGTGTATTGCTTAGGTGCATTATACCTTCAGGAGACTTGTTCCATCTGCCACTCATTTAGATCACGTGTTTTGTATAAGAGAAGGAACAAATGAGTGGTTAGACATTTAATAAAAATCTCCCTTTTAGGAACAATTAGATGATGGTCAGTCTAGTCATTCC
This sequence comes from Protopterus annectens, assembly GCF_019279795.1. Classification (NCBI taxonomy): domain Eukaryota; kingdom Metazoa; phylum Chordata; order Ceratodontiformes; family Protopteridae; genus Protopterus; species Protopterus annectens. The sequence goes on along the minus strand of NC_056736.1, from coordinate 145,590,525 downwards.
AAGTCCTCAAAAAAGTCTTCTACTACTGGTTCTTCGGATCCAGCAAAATCTACCAGTTCATCTAAGACTGACAAACAAAGAACTTCAGTGCCACTGATTTCAAAGCCGGGAGTTCTCATTGTAAGGAGACGGGCCCCAGTACTGGAACCGGTAACTCCAATATTGAAATCAATACTGAAATCTGTAACTTCATCGATCCCATCTTCTCAGTCCTCAAGGAGATTTTCTGGCATGGACACAGAGCGTGTGGTGCAAAAGCTACTCCAGACACTGGCTTTAGTCAAACTTTTGTTGGCTCCGACCCCTTAAGCACTGGAACCAACTAAAACCCCCCAGTTACTTCTGTTATTTCTGCAATCCGACCTGAGGTTTCAGAGCCAGAGTGCTTGGAGCCAATGATAGTGCAGCCATTGGTACCAATGCCTGCACCAGGATTTTCGGAGCCAATATCACAGAACATTCTGGTGCCAACTGAGGAGTCTAGGAGCTGACACTCACCGGCTGGGTCTGGGGAGGATAGTTGAATCGATATTTTGAGTCCAACTTTGCCTCTCGGTGCTTCGGCGAGGATTAGTTTGGTGCCTACTTCTGGCTCAGAGCCCACTGATTTGGTGCCGAGGGAACCCACTGAGTCTTCGGATACAGGGGTTTCTTCACATTGGGACCATGAGGAGAGTATTTTCCCCATGGACAGCCACTTCATCAGGCCCAGCAACCTCCTCCCCTAAAGCACTGGCATCTACTTCTGTATCACAGCTTCCACAGAAACGTAGAGCCCCAGAGCCCCTGGAAGCCCCACTGGGTGAGCCCTGCTCTTTTGAGACCTCTCCAGAAGCTCCCACCGAGGAAGAGGTTATACAAGACGAAGCATCTGGATCCCCCTCAGGAATCCGTCACTTTAGACACTGATTTATATGAGTCAGAAGGGTCCCCATGGTCACCCTCTGAAGATATTTCTTTTGCAGATATCTTGGAGGTCCTTGAACAGAGGGGTGGTTGGCAGCCCATCAACACTACTGATGATGAATTAGTCTACCTGAAGGCTTTTGGGTCTAAGCTCTCCGCCACTTGGGTGACTCTGCCTTTCAATGAACTTATGGCCCTAGGTTGTCAAAAGGCATGGGAGTCTCCAGATACAGTGGATCCTTTCCTTAGGAAGCCCAACAAGTTTGTTACTTCTCCACAGGACAAGGCTTTTCTTTCTAAAGGAGTCCCTGTTGATGCCATGGTGGTGGCAGCGGCCACCAAGAAAGAGTTTTCCGAAACTTCAATGTCGGTTCATCCCCCAAATAAAGATTCTAGGGTCATGGACAGATATGGGAAGCACATGTTTACTGCAGTGACCTTTGCCATTAGGTCACTGAACAATCTTATGCACTTCACTAGGTTACAAAGAGATCTACTTAAAGAACTAGGTTCAGTAACTGTGGGGCTTCAGATAAAGGATACTCCCAGCTCTCTACCCTTAGCTCCATAGCAAACTCATCCATGCGTCTGGTCTCGTACTCAGCTGATGGAGTGAGTAGAGCAGCGGCTTCAGGCATTGCTCTTAGGAGACATTCCTGGATGCACTCATATCCATTTGTGGAGCCCTTTAAGTCATCCTTTATCAACACACATTTTGATGGCCCATCCCTTTTTGGACCCAAAGTGAAAGAAACACTTACAAGGAGTGGACAAGATGGAAAGACTCCGTCTGCTGTCAGAGTCCATTTTTTCACACCTACCAGACCTTATCCCAAAGGTCATAAAGGAGGAAAGATGTGGTTCCATAATACTCAAGGATCCTTTTTGACATTATGGTGACCCCCCCCAGAGGCAGAGGAGGAGGAGGCAATAATGGAAGATGCCATCCATGTGGAAAAGGGGGTCCACAGAACCAGGGTGACAGAGATCAGTTCTTTGGTAAGCCCTACCAGTGCTCCAGAGAGGAGGTCCACCTGCCCACCTCTGGAGGCAGTCGGGGGACACTTATCTTTGTACCCAGACACCTGGCTAAAAACTTCAAAAGACAGCTGGGTACAAAGCATAATTTTCAAATTGTTACTCTATTACCTTTCTTACCGCTCCCCCATGTAAACAAAATCCTGGACATTCCACCAAGTCACAGGGAACAACTATAGAAATCCAAAGGTTGCTAGAAAAATCATCCGACTGGTCCCCACAGACTGGATAGGATCCGGAACTTACTCAAGGTTCTTTTTAGTTCCAAAGAAGACAGGGGACTGGAGACCTATTTTGGATCTCAGCAGACTGAAAAAATCTGTAAAAAAGACAAAGTTCTGGATGGTCACACTACAGTTGATACTCCCTTTTTTAGGGAAAGACAATTTGATGTGCTCTATTGATCTCCAGGATGCGTGCTACCATATAAAAATGGCTGGGAGCCAGCCATTACCAATTTCAAGCTCTGCCCTTTGGTCTCACTACAGTGCCAAGAATATTCACCAAATGTATGACAGTAGTCACGGCTCACTTGAGCTGCCTAAGATTCAAGGTGTTTCCATATCAAGACGACTGGCTCCTAACCACCACCACCAGGCAACAACTCATACAAGCGAGGGACATGACCATGAATCTTTGCTGTCATCTGGGGATTACCCTAACCTTAGAGGTTCCCTATTACGCGATCGAAGTCACTGTTCTTCGAAAGCGTAATAGTCGAACCGAAAACATCAAAAATACATAACTGCGAATGGCCAAGTACGCAAATTTTTTCTAGGGAAAAAATTCAGTTGGCCATTCTCGTGGTTTGCCCTGTTCCCCAACGTTAAGCAATCTCGGAGTTGGTATATTTAGTTGGGAGTGTGGTGGGTGAAGCTCCCCACTTAATTAGGATTCAGAAGTGCGTTTCATTGGTTTACGGCCTCGCAAATTTTTTCCCTACGAAAAAATTCATGGATATGGCCATTCGCGGTTATGTTTTCCATGTTTTAGGTTCAACTATTACATGTTCAAAGAACAGTATCTTCAATCGTGTAATATAGACCCAATTTAGAAATGTCTGCCTTATCACCATCACAACATACTGCGTTTATAGGAGCAGATTTAGACACCACCACAATGTCCGTAAAATTTCCAACAGAAAGGGTGGATGCACTTTGTCAGCAAGTTCTAACACTTATTTCAAGAAGAAAAGCCTCAGAATCTCTGGTTCTCAAAATATTGGGTACAATGGCAGTAGCAATCTTTGCAATTCCACTAGGTCAAATGCACATGCGCATACTCCAATGGCTCCTCTTCACACAGTGGTCCTTTCAAAATCTACCAATGTCTCATCAGACTATAATCATGGAGACCTGCAAAAAGGACCTACAGTGGTGGCTAACATTGCATTCAGTAACAGTAGGCCAACCCCAATTGCCACAGTGACCACGGGTGCTTCCCTTATAGGGTGGGGGCTATTATCAGGGAAGGACAGCCCAAGGCACATAGACACAACACAAGACCAATTTGTATATCAGTGTCCTAGAGATGAGAGTGGCACTTCTAGCATTGCAATCCCTTCAAGACTCCCTCCCTCTACAGACCATTGCAATCCAGACGAACAACATGTCCATAGTCTGGTACATCAACAAACAAGGAGGGACCAAATCTGACCCCCTATGTTGAGACTCCCTAAGAGTATGGCAGTGGGCAACTTCCACCCAGTGCTTTCTGATACCAATGCATATCCTGGGGAGGTCCAATGTGATAGCAGACAAACTGAGCAGGGCAATTCTATTGTCTCACAAATGGTCTCTGAAGAAAGAAGTAGCGGAAAAGATATTCCACAAATGGGGTCAGACTTGCTGTGATCTCTTTACCACCCCCACAAACATGAAATGCAGAAGCTACTTTGCCCTAATTCTTGGGGGATGCCCCAAGGGATACGCTCATAGATGATTTGCCCCTAGGCCTCCTTTATGCATCTCCTTCCTTTCCTCTGATACCCAAAGTTTTACAGAAAGCCAGTGTTCTGGGAAGGACCACAATTCTCATATCCCCCTACTGGCCTAGTCAGATTTGGTTTCCATTCCTACGGCCTCATCTATTGGAAAACCTTGGATCTTCGACCCAATTCCAGACCTCTTGATTCATTCATCAGAGGCTCTTCATCCATCTCTTCAGTTCCTTAAACTGACAGCTTGGCTGATCCAATTCCAAATATAGCTGGGTTTCAGAATATTTCGGCTGCAGCTCAGCATATACTGATATCTTCTCACAAATTGTCCACTAGGAAGTTGCATCTTAGCAAAGAGAAAAGATTCTCAATATGGGCATTGCAAAATCACATTGATCCCTATTTAGCTCCTATATCTTCTGTTCTAGAATTTGTAACTGAACTATTTTATGAGGGGGCAGCTGCCACAACCATTCGAGTCCAACTAGCTGCAATATCTAACTTTCACCTTGGTATTCAATGGTATAATATTATGTCACATAGACTTTCCAAAGCATTTCTCAAAGGTACATTACATTTCAAACCACACATTAAATCTCCGATTACCCCATGTTATTTAAATGTTATTCTCTCTCGAATCATCCTACCACCTTTCGAACCAGCCTTTTCATGTGACTTGAAGTATCTGACATGGAAAACCATATTTCTAGTAGCCATTACTTCTGCTCAAAGGGTTTTGGAGTTACAGGCCTTGTCCATTAAACCTCCATATATGATATTTCATAATGATAGAGTTTCTCTTCGGACAAATCACTCATTTTTACCAAACGTATGTTCAGAGGCAAATCTCAATCATTCTATAGAGTTACCTGTCTTCTTCCCTAAATATGGCAATAACATGGAGTTTATGCTGCACAAACTTGATGTTCATAGACAGCTTCAACATTATTTAGAAAGGACCACAGATTTCAGGAAAACAGAACAGCTCTTTGTTGCCTTCTCAGATTCAAAAAACGGTGCACCTGTGGTAAAAATCACCCTATCAAAATGGTTATCAGACTGTATTTCTTTTACTTAGAGCTCAGTAAATACACCATTATATCAAAAGATAAAGGGCCCCTCTACTAGGGCTGTCTCCACCTCATTGGCTTTTACTGCCAGATTACCAATAGATACTATTTGTGCAGCAGCTACTTGGTCAAGGCCTCATACCTTCATACTCACTACAAAGTAGATATGGCCTCCAGGGACAGGGCTTCCTTTGGTTCCACTTTCCTGAAGAATATACTCCAGTGAGCCACCGAGAAACATGGTGCTTGGAATGTTAACCCATCAGTAAGAATGACAGGTGAGATAGAACAGCTACACATAAAGAAGTTATGTACTCACCATAACATTCCATGTGAGTTGTTCATCTAGCCTTCATTCTTACATCCCCCCTCCAACTCCCATCCAAGTTTCTTGGGGACTGAGTATTCACCTAGTTCATGGTTGTATTAACCTTTATCTAGTTTTCCTCTGTTATTGGTATATCAAGAGGGGCATGTAGTTTATTGGCAGCAAACTAGATCTGAGGGAAGCACAAGTGCATCTTGGGATAGGAAGTAAGTCTCAAGCTGGTTGAAGACCTCGAGCTTTTGCAGTAGGCCAGTCAGCTCCAAACCCATCAGTAAGAATGAAGGTGAGATGAACAAATGGAATGCTGTGGTGAGTACATAACTTCTTTTTTTGTGTGTTTTGTTATTGCTATAGTTTTAATTATCTATTTATGCTTCTAATAGTTCAGATGTTTATTTAATTTCTTACATTTGTTTTACAGTGTCTCTGCATTCTTTTAAATGAGAGAAAATGTTTTTATACTGAACAAGCAAAGTTAAGTGCTGTTTTAACTATTCAGCTTAATTAAAATACCTTTTTTTCCTGACATTTAAATTTAGTGTCACTCAGAGCTAAAGGCAATTGCTGTCCAGCTTGTTGACAAAAGAATTTTGACAGGTGTGAATGTGTAGATGATGTTCCGTGAAGGACAGCGTCATACTGCTTGACCAACAAGTATACAGTTTTCTGGGTAGCACAGGTGTCACTTTTTTCTCAAGAGGAATCAATTTCAGTACAGCTCAAAGAAGTGACACACATAAATAAGAAATAATCCCCTTATAAGTAATTTGGATTATATGTAAATTTCTATGCATGTTCTGTGCCTTTTGATATTACACTAATATGCATTTATTTTTATTCAGTATTTTTATATACTGTGTTTTTAAATGTATATCTTAACTTAGGCAAACTATACCATTTAACGTTTGATGACTGTGCATGTACCATAATCAGAAAAGGTTTACTATCATTTGATTGAACAGTACTTGACTGAAAAAGAAATGTCTGAAAATTTTTGACTAAAGACTAATTTTATGAAAGCCCACTTGACTGAACGCCCACATGACTGAAACCCATTTGACAGAAAAGCAACTGAAAATTCATTTGACTGAAACCCATTTCACTGAATCAGAAATTATTGAAAATATTCAACATAAGAAAATACAACATAAAATAGTGATTTGTAGGGGGTCAAGCCCCCTGCACCCCCACACCCCCTTAATTCTATGTAAACTCCACATCCACACAATCACTTGAGGAAAAACAAAACAAAAACAAAAAAAAAAAAAACATCATACACAGTGAATCAGTGCTAGTGGAATTAGCCATTCACAGCTTTAGCTGGTTAGTAGTCATTCAAAGTATCATGTTGTTTTACAGCACAAATGCACAACAAAAATATATTCAGATGACTGCATAATAATACAATGAAAAGGTTAGTCCTAATGATATTAAAACATATGTGAATTGAACATAGTCATGACTCGTAGTCATATTAGAGTTAATTATCCACATTTATCAACCTTACCATAAAAGGGAAAAGCACCCCCAAAAAAAATGTATTACTACATATAAAAAGTCACTGGAGTCATGGAAGCCATCACACAGCAGCATACTGTAATTGTTAGTTCTGCTGGTGTGTACCAGCTGCCATAGAGCACCAATATAATTGGCATTACCAGAGAGATATCTTCACTGATCAAGATACTGATCACTGTTGCTTAGCTTGGATCGGGACATTATAGGTGTCTTTTCTGATATCCATCATCCTAATATGAAATTGTGGATACACACTGGGTATTTTACAGGCCCCCACTTCTATAAAACTCAACAAGTGCCTCAGCATAATGCCTAACATTAGTAGCTCTTAGCCTTACACACTTTTCTAGAGCACAATAGGAGAGAGTTAACAATATCCATCTCATCTACAATATTGCTGTCATCCTAGAGATACTGGTTGCCATAGATTATGCAAATGTTGTGATAATGGCCTCATTTGGCCCACAAGCACAATGGGTTTTGAACACGAGCAGCTAATATTCCACAACCTACCATACAGATTGCAACAGATATTGGGTTATGACCAGCAAGTCTGAATTGCACCATCACAGTTTGCATGAGTCAGCTATATAAACATTCTCTGTCTAATGAAAATCCCCATGGCCATCTAGTTCCTAAAAGCAATCACTGTGGCTAATGCTTCTATATATGGCTACAGTGGTAGTGTACCCTGCACACATGTTCATACTTTGTTTCAGGTGGTGATGGATACCTGCTACATCTCGGTTTTATGATACCTGTATGGAATCCACAGAGTCTGACTGAGCTCAGTAAAATATAACACTTACACAAACCCTCACAGTCATAGAGCATGTATTCGGCCGGCTCAAAGCCCAGTTTCAGTGCCTCAGTGTCTGAGATGAGTGCACAGAGAAATCCAAATAAAGCAAGATGTAAGAAGAAAAGATAATCCACAGAAACAACCTTTAATTTATTTATCATTTGTTTACCAGGAAAGTCTGTCTTGGAACAAGCCAATTTTCAGTGGAGGCCTGCGGAGAACATATATCTTTGTAACATGGGAGGAAACCAGAGTACCCTGAGGAAACCCACATGATTGCAAGGACGACATGCAGATTCTGCACAGAAGGCACCCCAGCTGAGAATCAAATTGGAGAACATCTTGCTGTGAGGTGACAACACAAACCACTGTACCATCCATAAATAAAAATAAAAGACTTTATTCCAGCAATTCAGTAAGAGCTTTCATCTCATGCTGGACACCACATCAGACTGAGGCTGTTTCTGTATCTGAGTACACACATAGTTATGATTTCTGGAAAGGAAAAAGAAATCGGCTTACATGGGTAGGCTATTTTTAAACAAGTCCAGCAATTAGTTGTATTAGCCATAATCTAAAAAAAAAAATGCTCTTTTATAAAAGGTCCCCTATGAAAATTCCAGGGAGTAGAAAAGATATTTTAGTTACAGCTGCTTACACTGTTAAAGCAGCAAGCAGACACATGCCGTTCCTCAGGCATCATCAGGTGAGTAGTGTCTGAGGAAGCCCGAATTAAAGTGAAAAAAAAAAAGGATGTGACTTGAGTGCAACATACAGATAGTACAAGTGCAAAAAAAATGAATTCTTTATTAAATATATACGTGTGTGTGTGTGTGTGTGTGTATTATTTGTATGTTTGTGTGTGTGTGTGTATATATATATATATATATATATATATATATATATGGTCTACTTCATATGACTAAAATTTAATTTGACTGAATTTCATTTGACCGAAACCATAATACCGAATTTTCAAAATATTGAAAACTCACTTGACTGAAACTCATAATACTGAAACCTTATAATGCTAAATTTCAACATAGTAATAGGACCATGTAGACTACTGTAAGGTAAGTGAAAGGTATATGCCCTTTTCCCCATCATAGCACAAGTCTGAGGTTAGTATACATAGTTGGGGGGGTGAGGGGCACAGCTCCCAACACTGGGGCATGTGGGGGGGGTGTAGCCTCCTACCTAGTTTGGTTTTATTTCATCCGGTTTCTGTTAAGAGGGTACATAAGTAGTCTTTAAGTTCTGGAAAGAGTTAGTCATTGGTAGTGTAAGTGTGTATGTCTATAGTTTACAATTTAGTATGTTGAAATTTAGCATTCTAAGGTCTCAATATTATGAGTTTCAGTCAAGTGAGTTTTCAGTATTTTGAAAATTCGGTACTATGGTCACGGTCAAATGAAAGTCGGTCAAATGAAATTTCAGTCATATGAAGTAGACCCATGTATATATATATATATATATAGATATATATATATATATATATATATATATATATATATATATATATATATATATATATATATATATATATAAATACATATATAAAATTAAACAGTACTGTGCTGGCTCTCTTTAGAGTTTTAACTGTGTCTTTATTTATTTATTTATTGCCATTTGTTAACCAGGTTTGTCCAGCCGGGCTTGAGGCCAACTTTCAGTGGAGACCCAAGGAGAAAAGCTCCAACACATAAACACATTTTAGAAATTCAAACTTTAACATTAAAAATGTAATAGAAATATGTTATACCAGAAAGGTAAAAAACAGAATAGTAATGCATGCACTTTAGAATCAAAAATGTAACAGAAGTCTGTTATACAAGAAAGTTAGAAAATAGAATAGCAATGCATGCACATAATTTTTTACAGTGAAACACATATATTTACATATATACAAGAAGAATTTTGACCAACAGTATTGATTAATTATCTTTAGTATGAATCCAAAAATAATGGAGTACTTAGATGAGAGGGAAGGGAGTTAGAGAGGTATAATGGAGGGTCACTAGGTTGGGGCTTCACAACGGCAAGTTTTGAAGTTAATTAGATGAAGTTTGAGTCTTTATTTAAAGGTAGATCGGTGGATGATGTAAAGTATATCTATTGGAAGTTCTTCTCTTTAACAGTTCAGCTGACAACAAGCCTGCAGTGTGTGTGTGTGTGTGTGTGTGTGTGTGTGTGTGTGTGTGTGTGTGTGTGTGTGTGTGTGTGTGTGTGTGTGTGTGTGTGTGTGTGTGTGTGTGCGTGCATATATGTGAGTGAAGGGGGCTTCAGTGCTTGACAACCTAAAGCTGATGTGCATTAACTATTGTCATTATTCACTTATTTATCCATTCAACCAACTTACGTTTTATTCACTCATTTATCATAATCAACATTTAAGAACTGCAGAGAAAATAAAGTGGCTGAAACTGGCATATCTGTGTACATGTGCAGCTGAAATTGGTAGGCATGTATGCATGTGTGTCAGAGGGCTTGTACTAGGTTAACTATGTGTGTCCGAGAACAATGAGCTGAAATACATTTCTTTGTCCATTACTTCTTTCTTTTTTTTTTGATTAACAGATTAATGTATGTGTTTATTTCATCCCAAATAGAGTTTTACAGATTCAATAAAGTACTTTATTGTGAGGCTGGGTAGGGTGGATATGATGTGAGAATGGTAGAGATGCAATGGAGTGCACAATATTTGTCTGATAGTAATTATTTGACACTCATTATTTTGGTCATTATGTATGTATTGATTCATTCACTAGATCATCGTGAGACATCTGGCATGTAAATAGTCTATAAATTGGTCATAATTTGTGGGTATGCAAACAGTCTGTGGATAAAACCTACAAGACCCAATTGCAATTCAATTAGTCATTGATCTGTCTTGACAGACCTGCTTGTGTGTGTGTTTGAGTAAAACACACTGATATATATGACCGTGGGTGTTATTAGCATTATTATTTTTTTTTTTTTTATTTAATCACAGTCAGACATCTGAGGTATATTAAAAAAGCCTATAATCAGTGGATTCTGTGGCAGTCTGCATATGGAAGTGGTTGACCATAGCTTCTGTTTGATCACAGTTAGGAGATCATTGACCTGCCATAATACAGACCCACCCCTTTCCAGCTAGCTCTACTTATTTAGTTGCTTCCTGCAGTCCCACTTTGCAATCATATAATGACAATGGCATTTTTACTGTAGGCCCTAATAAAAGACTTACTGAGTATCTCCAATGTATTCTTCTAAGTTGTAGCTGTGTGTGAGGTGCATATAGGCGATGATGATGCAGTGTTTCACTGGATGAGGTGCTGGCCCTTTCACCGGTAAATAATGCTACTACTTTGTGTGTGATGGCTCAAAGGCAGCTGTATCAAGTGGGCAAGGTTGCATGGCAGAAAGAACTGGACAGATCTGTGACCAAGATGGAGACCCTCCTAGAGAGAAACTGCAGATTAACTCAGCAAGCCAGCCCCTACCATCAAGTTGTCAGAAAAGCATGCGACTCATACCACTATTCACTCTGCTCCAGAATGTGTATCTATCTGATTCCTCTGGGCTAGAACAGTGGATGACACAGAAGTGACTTGTACCAAAGCTCCTTGTCACCAACCATTTGTGTTAGCTTCTTTGTACATGCTAACCATACCTTAAGCATTCTCCATCTCATTCTATTGCCATCTGTCTATCTGGTTATCGCCATCCATCTCATTTCTCCTCATCCTACTATGTGCACGTCCACATCTGCTTCCCTGTAGTCTTTTACATGTGTCTGTCTTCCCTTGCACAGTCTCCTACCCTGCTTTCCTATCATCTTTCCCTTTCACACGCCCCCTCTTCACTCCTCAATGTATAATGAAAAAGGGGCTCAATTCTCCCATAAATTTTAGTGCCCTCCCCTTATCCTGCACAGTCATATATGCTTTCCTTTTTTCCCAAACATATTTATTAAAGTTACACATATGACAAAGGCAATCTTGCATTTATATAAATGAAAAATATACAAAATTATATAACTTTAGTTGCAAGCTATTTACATCACCGACACCACTGAAACAACTATAGATATATGCTGTTCTTTTCAGGCGAGCACTGCTTATTCCTCCTGTTCTCTAACTTTTGTTTACACCCCTTTCTTTTCACTTTTATTTGTCAAGTAGATGTCCACATATGTAGAAAACAATAGCAGCACAGGCAGCTGCAAACATTTCATGACCGCATGGTTTCTGTGGCACTTTGTATCATCATTCCAAGGGATGTGCTAACAGACACAACCTAGCTAACAGAAGCTCTGCTTTAGATTTTAGATATATCAACCTGAGTTAATGTCTTGTGTTCCTGACGGACCTTATGATGTGATACACAACTGTAAGCCTTAAAGTTAACATGCTTAATTAAGTATTTGAAAGGCACAGACCTTAAATGCAACCTACAATTCATGCTTACATAAATCTAATTCATTTTCTAAATGACTCCCTCTCATTAGTAATAGCCACCTTGCTGAACGAAAAAAAAATAAACTTTTAAATTTACTATATATTATTGTGTTCAAAAGGTGCATTTTTTTATTTTCTTCTTTTTTAATAGCTTGTATACATTCATATATTCCACTGAACACAGTGCACAAATACTTACAATTAATACAGCTCAGTGATACAGCTCAGTGTTTCAAAACTTGTTTTTATATTTTCAAAAACAAGTGAAGGGGCATTAACTGAAAGTGTACAATGCTTACAATAATTGCAGACATAAGAACCCAATGGAGCCCTATTGCTAACTTTGCTAGAAGGACACACGTCCATTAATCTTTTAATATTTGCATTTATTTTCTCAATAAAATAATGGCCCATTGCTTTTAATCTGGTTGATATGTATATTCTATTTTTTATTTTATTTTGCTTCTTTGTATGACTTCTTTGTGTGAATATTACTGCATAGTTGTGTCTACTTGTACAGTTTCCCTGCATGGCTATGCCAACCTAAACAAAATCTTTGGGACCCACCAAAAGTTTCCCAGAATCTCATCACCTGTACATATAAGTGACACAATTGATTACCCAATTTAAAATGACAGCCTTACACAAATATCTCAGAATATGGCTAGAATGAACTCTAAAATGTCAACTTTATACTGAAAAAAAAAGCATAAAAAATCAGTCACTTACTCTTTTGGGCATGCACAGTTTCCCATTTCCTTTCACCTTCTTCCACAGGAAAAGAACCCACCTAATGAAGACTGCAGTCTCCAGTAAAAATATGAATGCTTGCAATTACTATTTAATAAGATCTGCTGTTTCATCTTTAACTCCCCATGTCACACTATCAATAAAGCTAAGTGGATTTCATTAAAACAGAGCAGATCTTCAATTTTTCTCATTCCCTTTTAAGCTTATAGAACTTGCCACCTTTGCATCCCTTTTTGCCTAAATGAGCACCATCTTACCCTTATATAATCTCAGTGCATGCTCACTATCAGGTCACATTCTACAAACACCAAACTACCATGTATTAATCACAGCTTCTGCCTTTTACCACCCAGATTTTAGCAATCCCTACACAACTACTTAAAAGACCTTAACTTCGTAACCCAACTTAAATAAATCTTACCTACACCAAAGCCCACTGTAAGCTCCACTCTGTAACATGATTACAAAGTTTGAAAACTCAAATCATTGCTACCTCCAGTCTTGATCACAGAAACCTTCCACACATTATAGATTATTCCATCCCTTCCCCCATTATTTTTTCCTTTGTTGTCTTTTTTCTTTGTTTCTCATCACATAGCACTTGCTTGTAATGTAAACAACATTTATTTTACATGTTATAACCAATAATTATTGTAGTCAGACATTATTTCAGCTTTTTGGTTCTTTCTGTGACGCAATTTGTATTCACCTGATTTTTGTGCTATTTGCTTTGCATTGTAACTTGCTATGGAAGCTCATATTTATGTATTTATCCAGGCTGAGACTAAAATGCATCTTTTGTGATCAGTGCCCCACCCTGGTAAACAAACAAACAAACAGACATACATTCATAAATAAATATAAAAATAAATTAATAAACAGTTGTAATACTGCTTATTTATGCACCAAGAAGTATAGCCAACTATTCTGAAGTTCTGCATGCCATCTTTGGCTATTTAATATATTCTTTTGTTGCCTCAGAGTTATGGATTCCAACTTGATATTATGAAGGCTATGTTGGAAAACACATCCGAGTATTAACACAACATTTAGGTGGCTTGCCCAAGTTTTTTAATTTGTTTAACAAATTTGATACACAGTTAACTAGTGATTTAATTAATTAATATTGACTGCATTATATAAATGTAAATATATACGTATATGTGCATGCATGTGTGTACATATAGTCTATATAAAAAGTTTACACACCCCTGTTAAAATGCCAGGTTTTTGTGATATAAAAAATTGAGACAACAATAAATGATTTCAAAACTTTTCCCACCCTTAGTTTGACCTATAACCTATACAATTCAATTGAAAAACAAACAAATCTTTTAGGCGAAAAAAATATAAAAAAAAAAACGTACAATAAGCTGGTTGCATAAGTGTGCACAACATTAAACTAATACTTTGTTGAAACACCTTTTCATTTAATTACAATATTCATTCTTGTTGGGTACACACCTGCTATCAATTAAAGAGACTCTGATTAACTCCAAATAAAATTTGGCTGTCCTAGCAGGATATTCCTGACATTTACTCAGTTGCCTGCTAGAGCAAAAGCTATGGTTCGCAGAGAGCTTACAAAGCATCAAAGAGATCTCATTGCTGAAAGGTATCAGTCAGGAGAAGGGTACAGAAAAATTTCCACAGCATTGGATATACCACAGAGCATAGTGAAGACAGTCAACAAAAAGTGGAGAAAATATGGAACAACAGTAACATTGCAAAGAACTGGGCGACCCTCCAAAATCGATGAAAAGACAAGATGAAAACTGGTCAGGGAGGCTGCCAAGAGACCTACAGCAACACTGAAGGAGCTGCAGGAATTTCTGGCAAGTAGTGGTTGTGTACTACATGTGACAACAATCTCCTTTATTCTCCATATGTCTGGCTATGGGGTAGGGTTGCAACACGGAAACCTTTTCTTACACAAAAAAAAAAAAAAAAAAAAAAAAAAAACAGCCAGGCACTGCTAAAATTTGCAAAACAATATATCAGGTCTCCCAAAAGCATGTGGGAAAATGTGTTATGGTCTGATGAGGCTGAGGCTGAACTTTTTGGCCACAATTCCAAAAGGTGCTTTTGGCAGTAAAACAACACTTCACAACATCAAAAGAACACTATCCCCAAGGTGAAGCATGGTGGTGGGAGTATCATGCTTTGGGGTTGCTTTTCTTCAGCTGGAACTAGGGCTTTAATCAAGGTGGAGGGAATTATGAACAGTTCCAAATACCAGTCACTTTTGGCCCAAAACCTTCAGGTGTCTGCTAGAAAGGTAAAGATGAAGAGGAATTTCACCTTTCAACATGACAATGACCCCAAGCATACATCTAAATCAACAAAAGAATGGCTTCACCAGAAGAAAATTAAAGTTTTGGAATAGCCCAGACAGAAGCCAGAACTAAATCCAATAGAAAATCTGTGGGGTGACCCGAAGAGGGCTGTGCACAAGAGATGTCCTTGTAATCTGACAGATTTGGAGCGCTTTTGCAAGGAAGAGTGGGCAAATATTGCCAAGTCAAGATGTGCCACGCAGATAGACTCCTACTCAAGAAGACTGAATACTGTAATTAAATCAAAAGGTGCTTCAACAAAGTACTAGTTTAAGGGTGTGCACACTTATGCAACATTTTTTTTCTATATTTTTCCCCAAACAGATTTGTTTGTTTTTCAATTGAATTGTACATGTTATAGGTCACACTAAAAGTGGGAAGAGTTTTGAAATGATTTATTGTGGTCTCATTTTTTTATATCACAAAAACCTGGCATTTTAACAGGGGTGTGTCCATTTTTATATCCACTGTATATACACACACACACACACACACACACACACACACACACACACACACACACACACATGCACGAGCATATGAGAATATAACAGATGACCAGAAAAAACACCCATAATCCCCAGTCAGTCAACACACACACACACACACACACACACACACACACACACACACACACACACACACACACACACACAGTCATCAACACACAATATTTTTCATGGGGGACTCTTGCCATCCTACATCCCACACACATCCACATCAGACTTACAGATACTAACTCCGTGCCTTCACACACTCATCTCACATACTGGCAATCACAGCTACCACACTGAGAACAATAAAACTATGATCAACTGCACTCAGTCACTGCAACATTCAATCACTTGAAATTGCAACCATTTGTGTCAAGCCAAAAAGCAGGTAAACTGCTAAACTGCAACCTGTATCTGTACATCTATTTCTGTATGCGTGTGTGTGTGTGTGTGTGTGTGTGTGTGTGTGTGTGTGTGTGTGTGTAGATATATATATATATATATATATATATATCTATCTATATATATATATATATATATATATATAGGGAGAATTTAATAAAACCTACAAGTTTTTTTTCTGTACAGGCATCATGCCATGCTGGTTACGTGGGCATGAACACTTTTAGATTCAGTGAATACTGCTGAGTGGCACAAACACAAGCTTTAACACAGAAACTTCCATGGCATGCAAATCACCTCATAAGCAAGTGAATCTCAGGCAAATGAGGCAGGTAGAGTGATTCAACAAGCAAATAGGCATCTGTTTAGACCCAGTGGCAGTGTCTGTAGTGTATGTGGAAAACTTCTGTGTATAGGAGTGTAGACAGACAAAAGGGGTTGTAAAAATGGAGAAATATGGACAGAAATGTCATACCACATACACATATGAGCAAAACTATTATCGTGTATTTTGGAAAAATTAAAGGAAATGACTTTAAATTTTCTTTTAATAATCTGGACATGTTTGCATGGCATGCTGCAGTGTGCAAACATGCTTTATAGAAAAAAAACATTGAAAAAAATTAATATTATGTAACAGAAATGCATTACAGAACTGTGCGTGGAGTCCCTACTATGGTGCATTGGTGCTGCTGCTATTGTGGTTGGGCTATGAATCATGGAGTTTCCAGTCTGTGGGCATGGATACCTATGATAACAAGGTGGAGTTACTGGATAGCAGACAAGAGTATTTTTGTCCGCATATTCTCTTTGTGTAGGGTTAGATCCATGTTGCTGTTTACCCAGGATTCAGCTGACATCACGGGGGTGTGTCTAATGATTTCTAAGCTCATTTCAGCATAGATGTGAGTGTTTGAGCAGTGCATCACCTGGCTGAGTGTGTCTTTTTTTTTGGGGGGGTGTCCACTAACTGCTAAGCTGTGTTTACCTTCCATGCATGTGTTTGAGTGGCGCACCGCCATGCTGACCGTGTCCAAAAAATGTATTTAATTACTTTTGACCCTTGTTTAAGCTAAAATAGGCCAATTAAATGATGTTAATTATATTATAGGCAGGTGGAAAGCATCATTGTTACCCAATCACACATTTTGCACCTACAACATAGCTCTAAATAGTATGCATACACACTACATTCTGATTTATCCCCAGTAGTCTGCACCATTGGAGTACAGACTTGGGAATTTTAAGTGAGAGAATACTAGGGGCTGCTGGAGGTCTGCTGCACCTGTATGTGCTAGATGCTGAAGTCAATACTGCTGCTGCTGACAATAGGCCTAGACAGAGAAGGAGAAAAGTGTTCAGGCCCAGGGTAACCTTCCAGGAGCTACATGAGCTGGAGACTGTAGAGTGCCCCAGGGTGGACAGGGACATACTATAAGAACTCACTGAGCTCTGCCACTGTCAAATCAGACCCAGAGCTAACAGAGGGGAACCCATCCTAGTGGAGCTCTTAGGATACTAGGTACAGTTACTTTCCAAAGACCAACTGTGGAGATGAAGGGGTCTCACAGGCATCAACATCCAGGGTACTCCACCAGTTTCTGAATGCCAGCCATGCTACCACATGCCAGTGAGCACATTTCTTTTCCCCTCACAGCTGAGGCAAGGGCCAGCAATATGTAACACTTCTACAGTGTAGCACACTACCCTGAAGTACTGGGTGCCATAGATTGCAATTATGTACACATAAAGGCACCGCCCAGTGAGGAGGGTAGAATCTGTGTCAACTGCAAGGGGTACAACTCCATCATCTGCCAAGTTGTGTGCAATGCCAAGGTGATTATCATGAATGTGTGTGCAGGCAGCTTTGGCAGTTATCACAACTCCCATATCTGGCACGCATCATGTTTGCTATGGTGGACATCTCACACGGCCACTTACTGGGGGATGCTGGCTATGTCCTTGAACTGTGGATGATGACACCCATCAGAAATGCACACACACCCACAGAAGAATGCCATAATGAGGCACACCCACAATCTAGAAACATCATGCAGAGTGTGTCTGGGCTTTTGAAGTCATGGTTCTGGTGCCTTTATATATTTGG